>NC_030442.2:8000000-8005000 GCF_001660625.3 Ictalurus punctatus | reverse complement strand
GCTTAGCAGAGTTTTGGACAGGTATTATTTTTGTCTTTACCTGCCAGCAATATTTTCAAATGAGCTTAGTTGGCTCTATTTCACAAACTATAAACAAACTAGTAGCTTAACTGAAATTAGCACATCCCTGGCCTGGCAGTTCCTACGTTCCTGACATGTTCATGAATGTGGTCTGTTTTTGTCCCACATCTGACCACTCCATCACAGCCAAATGAATGTACAAACCTCTCACTCATGACTTCGTGCCCTGACTACTGAACTTGGGAGCTGGTTAAGACATACTCCTGGTTTAACTGCTGAAGCTTGATTATAATTATGATAGTCTAGATATCTGCACAAGTAAATCTGTGGATAAATAATGCCAGTCGATAGTAAAGACTGGGATGTTTAAAATGTTACTGCTCTGTATTATGGTTTATGTCACATCATATGTCCTTGTCATTTCAAACGTACAAAATGGGTACATTATAATGAATCTGATTTTGGGTTCAATTGAATGGCTTTGAATTTTCTGTCTCAGCCAATACAATGTTCTATTTTTGAATAAGTAGCAATGTGTGTAAATTTTTATGACAGTGTTATCATGTTATTGACATTCTATAACAAACGAGTCAGTGTAAGGCAACACTAGGAACATTTTTATCACAGGATCATCGTGGTCCACCAGAGAGTGCTAGTGTTTAAATAAAGATATCCACCATTAATCCTCCTGAGCTCTCCATCATAAGTCACAAACTTCAGTTATGCAAAACGATTAATGCTACACTGTCAAAACAATCTGTTAAATTTATGGTAAGAACAAAACAAGACTAGCAGTTGTGGTTCGAAGAACTGTAAAAAGCATGGTAGTAACATTTATTGCAATATGGTTAACTAGTTCCCTGCCTCTGTTTTACCATAAAAGACTGTTGTTTATTTACAGTAATGTAGGCTACAATAAAAATAAAGCCACATGAATTGATGTCAGATTTTTGCTGTAAGATTAACAGTCAAAACTGTCCACTGCTGAAATCATCTACAATGGACACGTGAGCATCAGAACTGGACCATGTAGCAATGGAAGAAGGTATCCTAGTCTGATGAATCATGCTTACCCGAGGAAGAGATGGCACCAGGATGGACTATGGGAAGAAGGCAAGCTGGTGGAGGAAGTGTGATGCACTGAGCATTGTTCTGCTGGGAAACTTTGGGTCCTGGTATTCATGTGGATGTTACTTTGACACGTACTAGCTACAAGAGATTGTTGCACGTACCAGCTAAACATTGTTGCAGACAAAGTACACCCTTTGTCATGGCAACAGTATTCCCTAATGGCAGTGGTTTCTTTCAGCAGGATAATGCGCCCTGCCGCACTGCAACGATTGTTCAGGAATGGTTTAACAACATTCCAAAGAGTTCAAGGTGTTCACTCCAAATTCCTCAGATCTCAATCTGATCGAGCATCTGTGGGATGTGCTGAACAAACAAGCCAGAACCATAGAGGTTCCACCTCACAACTTACAGAACTCAAAGGATCTGCTGCTAACTTCTTGGTGCCAGATACCACAGCACACCTTCAGAGGTTTTGTGGAGTCTATGCTTCAGGTCAGAGGTATTTTGGCAGCACACGGGGGACCTACACAATATTAGGTAGGTGCAGTGGAGGCGCCACAAGGGGCCCCAGGGGACCCAGCCAGGCCACTTAGGTCACTGTGCCCCTCACCTCTGATAAGCACCCGACCCCCCCCCCCCCCCCCCCCCCCAAATGCAATTTCAGCCGCTGGGACTCAGCACCACTCCACTGTGCCCTCTTACTTCTTGAAATATTAATAATTAACAAAATATTTTTTACAACTATTTTGTAAATTTATTTAGTTTTACCATAAATACTGATAATGAATGAAGAGTAGAAGTCGATTAAAAAATACTTAATGTCATGACACACAGTCATTACATACATGCTGCTATTATGACAGTGACGTAAATAATGGTTGAGCGTGGTTGTGACACCAAATTTTGCAAAACTGATGCTCAGCTCATGCATCGTGTGAAAAGACCTCGTTCTGAGAATGATTAACACTTCCACTCATCGCCTGCAGCTTTTTTAAAGGTAAGATGTCTTTTTGCTTTTGCTTGTCTTTGTCACTAGTATGAGGTTATGTGAACAGTGCTGGTTATTATTATTTATGTGAGTGCTTTATGTATAGCCTAGCTCTTTAGCATCGTCAGGTGATGACATGCTGGTTTTTATAGTGTGCCACGCTTCATCTTTGCTTAAAAATAGGTTTAGTAAAGTGATATTATTATTATTATTGTAATAATTCTTGGCTAAGGTAATATGAAATGTGAGCCTCTCTTTACACACAAAATTAAAAAGCTGCCATCACTTTTAATTACCTGGGGAGGTCCGATCAAAGGAGTCTGATCAAACACACTGCATCCACAATTATAAGGAATTTCATTTCATTCTTTAAAATTATTATTATTTTAGTGAGGTGGATGAGGTAGGCCCCCAGTGACACATCGAGGCCCCCTCGGTCCGAATGCCCTGGCGCCGACCCTGGACAGGTGGTTTAAGGGTTACAGATGATTACTGTATATATTTTTACATTTGGTATTAACTCAGTTATCAAACTATCTTTGTGGCATTAAAAATTCATAAGCAGAAAAATTCATTACAGCTTTTAGATGAAGTATGTTTTGTTGAACCTATCAACTGTTCAATGATGGAGACTTGAGTGCAAAACTCTGTGTGGAAATTTGCTAAGGCTATAATAGCAATTGTAGTCCTAGCCATCACAGCATGACTGTTCATATGAATTGAGGTCCAAAGCCATCTTATGGTTTTTCAGTGGTACCATCTTCAGCATTCTCAATGATCTTTAGGCTGCACAACGTTGGGCCATCCTCAGCAGCAGCATGTAACTTCCAATTGATGAGAACTCCAACCTGAAGTAGGATCAGGATGGATCAGGCAGGTCCGGAGAGCAGAAGGGGTCAGGATCACTGGTATCTCAGGAGTATCATGTGTAGCTTGACAGAAGGAGAGAGTGAGAGAGAGGGAAAGAGAGTGAAAGTGAGGGAGAGATTGCTAGGTATGCTTATTGTCCAGTAATGGTTAAGGACAATGTACTTTATGTGAGTGCAAGCAGGGACTCTGGCAAGACTAACTATGACAGCATAACTAAAAGGGAGAGCCAGAAGGTAACACAGAGATGAGGGCTTCCTGGGACATAAGGTGGCCAACCACTCCACTATCAACAAACTTGGGTGAACGCATGAAAGTGGGGGGTTCGTCACAACACTCCATGCCTGTGAGCCCTCTAGATCTGCTCCTTTACCTAAGACAAAACCTATTCACAAAAAGCTTGAGTAAACAAATATTTTTTCAGCCTAGACTTAAACACTGAGACTGTGTCTGAGTCCCGAACACTAATTGAAAGGCTGTTCCATAACTGTGGGGCTTTGTAAGAGAAAGCTCTTCCCCCTGCTGTAGCCTTCACTATTCAAGGTACCAACAAATAGCCTGCACCTTCTGATCGAAGTAGGCATGGCGGATCATAAAAGACCGAAAGTCCGCTCGGGTACTGTGGCGCGAGACCATGCAGCGCTTTATAGGTCAATAGTAGTATAAATACAATTTTATACTGCTACCGTATCTTTAGGTACATGTAAATATGATCAAATTAATGCAGTCACATTGTTTGCACTTGAACACTTTGAAGTCTTAAATTCACTTCAGGAACTTGCCACACATTCTTAGCATGTATTCATTCTCTCTCTCTCTCTCTCTCTCTCTCTCACACACACACACACACACACACACACACACACACACACACACACACACAGATTCTATATCTAGTAAAAAGACAATCCACAAGTGGTCACTACATTTCCTAATGACTTCCTTAAAAGGTCTTCTAAATTACTAACCTCTTGTTTTTTCCCCCCTCAGTGTAATAATGGTGTTCGAGTGTTTTGTCCTTCTCGTTTTCTTCATCAGTAGTAGCCATGGTGAGTATTTTTTTTTTTTTTAAATCTTATAATGATTATCATTTTGAAGCTGAGAAACGAGGGAATATCAATCAGTCATTGCAGAAACATTGAGCATAGATAATACAACAATTTGGAGTGTCCTGAAAAAGTAGGAAACCACTGGTGTACAGAGCAACAGACCTGAATGGGTCAGCCAAGGATAGCAACGACAGTTGATGACAGAACCATTGTGAAAACTGTGAAGAAAACCCCCAAAATAACAATCAATGACATCAACAGCCTCCATGGGAAAGGGGTGAAGGTATCACAATCCACCATTTGAAGAAGACTTTGAGAGCAGAATTATAGAGGCCATACCATAATATGCAAACCACTCATCAGCAGTTCGAATCAGAAAGCCAGATTGAAATTTGCAAAGAAATACAGAGACGAGCCACAAAAGTTCTAAACCAAGTTCAACCTCTACCAAAGTGATGGAAAAGCCAAAGTGTGGAGAATGAAAGATCTGCGCATGATCCAAAACATACAACTCATCTGTGAAACATGGTGGAGGTAGTGTCATGGCATGGGTTTGCTTGGCTACTTCTGGAACAGGCTCACTAATCTTTTTTCATGATGTAACTCATGATGGTAGCAGCAGAATGAAGTCAGACATTTACAGGAACATTCTGTCTTTCAATTTACAGAGAAATGCATCCAATCTAATTGGGAAGAAGTTTATCATGCAGCAAAACAAAGATCTAAAACACACTACCAACTCAACAAAGGACTTTATCAGGGGAAAAAGTTGAAGGATTTAAATTGGCCAAGTCAACCACCAGACCTTAACCCAATTGAGCATGCATTTCACCTCCTAAAGAGGAGACTGAGGTCAAAGTCTGGAAAAGCATCATGAAGAAACCAACAGTTTGGTGATATCGATGAATTGCAGGCTTGATGCAGTTATTGCAAGCAAGGGATATGCAGCCAAATATTAAATGCTATTTTCTTTCATTTACTTCAAGACATATCTGTTCCTATAT